>NC_041735.1:44790562-44831872 GCF_004115215.2 Ornithorhynchus anatinus
CAAAGGCATAGACAATGCAGAAGGAGAGGGAGCTGTGGAAAAACGGTCTTTATCAGAGAAGGCCTCAAAGGAGGAGATGTGACCTTGAGGCTTTGATGGTAGGGAGTATGGTGGTTTGGCATATAGGGAGGTGGAGGGAATTCCAGACCAAGGAGAGGACGTGGGAAAGGGACTCCTACTTATCCATGCTCTTCTCTCATTAAACCACAGCTCACACTTTATTCCTCTCAAGCTAACCTACTCACTTTGCTTTATTATCGTCTCTCCCACCGATGTCTATTACTCACATTGTCCTTCCTTCCTTTCACACTTCACATCTGACAGACCAACTTCCAAGGCCTTCCGAAATCACATCTCCTCCAGGAGGCCTTCCCTTTGAATTTCTAAGCTCCCCACCTTAAGTGCCCCCCACTGCCTACTAGAAAAGCCTAGAACATTGTAGAAAATCAACTACTTACTAGTTAGAGTGTAGACAAACAGTCATTACGTAGAGTTGTAGAGACATGGTAATTACTAGACAATGAGGCAGCATAATATTGAGCAGAGATCAGTTTTGTGCATCACAGGATAAGGAGCCTGCGGAATTATTTCAATGCCCAAGAGGAACTGGACTGACACCATTAATCCATTTCATATAAGGTTGGTGAACAGCCGCCAGATACTAATAACTCTGAAACACGAACGTCTTGGACTTCATCTGATCTGGTGACCTGATTGTGAAAAGCTTCATTTCCTCCTTCCTAAACCCATGATCTGTGGCGAAAGAGTTGCAAATGATTCTGTAGAATGATTACAAAACTAATAGCTACACTAATGTGACTAGACACCCCATCTATGGCAGGCCCTCGATCCCAGTCCCCAACCAAAGACACAAATGTGCCAGACATGTTTCTGGTAAAATATCAATTACCAGAACAATGTTCTGGTATGAATAGTTTGGAAGCCTGCCCTGCCTTCTGCCGCTGAACTCCACAACATCACCAGACTTCACACTGACCCAGAAGGGGAATGCAAAAGCTTTGAAGCTAGTGGGGGTGAAGGCCCGGAATTCTCCCTGGTGCCAGCCTTCCGTCCCTTCTGGGATCAGGTTGAGTTGGCATAGGCCTGGGCTACAGTGCCTGGCAGTGAGGCTGGGTTGGCTCGGACTACGGGATTCTGAGGCTACGTCAGGATGGCGGAGAGGGAGAGCCAATCTCCTACCTTTGCTGCACTAGCCCTTTAATCGGCCGGAAGCATGCATGGCTCAGTGGAAAGAGCCTGGGCTTGGAAGTCAGAGGTTGTGGGTTCTAATCCCAGCTTTGCGACTTATCAGCTGTGTGACTTGGGGCAAGTCACTTAACTTCTCTAGGCCTGTTACCTCATCTGCAAAATGGGGATTAAGATTGTGAGCCCCAATAGGACAACCTGATTACCTTGTATCTCCCTCAGCGCTTAGAACAGTACTTGGCCCATAGTAAGGGTGAACAAATACCATCATTATTATCATTATTATGCATGGGCCTGGGGGTGCGCGAAATAGTAGCAACCTCCATGTTGGGGACCATCTGCATTGGAGAAGCAGCGTGGCTCAGTGGAAAAGAAGCCCAGGCTTGGAGTCAGAGGTTGTGGGTTCTAATCCCTGCTCCGCCACTTGTCCACTCTGTGACCTTGGGCAAGTCACTTAACTTCTCTATGCCTCAGTTCCCTCATCTGTAAAAATGGGCATTAAAAACTGTGAGCCCCACGTGGGACAACCTGATGACCCCGTATCTACCCAGTGCTTAGAACAGTGCTCGGCACATAGTAAGCGCTTAACAAATACCCAACATTATTATTATTATTATCGATGGCAGAAGTGGTTACATGGGCTGACAGCAGAAGAAGAGGCTGAGAATGAAATGGCAAAATTGCAGCTGGCTGGGTAAATTTTAATTCTTGATACCTCTGCCTATTATGTGTGACGGACAGAAGTAGGGACATTGTAAAGTGATAATGACCTTCTCCTGGGGGTCCTGGTTTCTGACACTCTAGTCCCCCACTTGGATGTTTAAAATGCTCACTTGTTTGGGTAAGAAATTATTCTACTTTCACCCACCAGAAGGTCAGTAACTCAGTGAAATGTCCCATTTTGACAGTGAAGGCAGCTGCAGGAGTGAAGAGATCAGTGATGTGGAAGCAGGGTAGAACTAAGCAGAAGCAGCAGTTATGAGCTGCTAACTCCCTGAAGTTTTTGCTACTGTTTCCTGCCTCTACCAGTCATAGAAAGGCTACCTGCTTACCCGATTCTACGGAGCTGACGTGGGAAACCTGGGTTGAAATAGCCATGAAGAAAGAGCCACAAGTCACAGTGAAAGAAACCACAAGGAAAGGAAACATTTTATTAATCAACTGAGAAAGGTCCCAAAAGGATTTTTCAGTGATTATTTTGTTTAGTTTGAACAATGTGTAATTATAAACAAGTAAAAGATTGGGAAGAAGTGTGGCCTAGTGGATAAAGCATGGGCCTGAGAGCTAGAGCACCTGAGTTTTAAACCTGGCTCTTCCACTTGCCTGCTGTGTGACCTTAGGCAAGTCATTTCACTTCTCTGTGCCTCAATTTCCTCAACTGTCAAATGGGGATTCAATACCTGTTCTATCTCCTACTTAGACTGAGAGTCCCATGTGAAACACAGACTTGTCTGACCTGATTAACTTGCATCTACCTCAGCTATTAGAACAGTGCTCGACATATACTAAGTGCTTAACAAGTACGATATTTTAAAACAATCCCAGAAAGGTATGTGTCCTACATTGAACAAGATCTAATCATTTCCCAGCTAGAATATGCTAACAGCTTCCCTTCTTTCAAACTCTCCCTTTTCTGTCTTATCTTACTGAAGACATCCAAAATAGCTGGAGACAGGGATTGGTAGACAGCAGAAGACCCAGGGCACATGGTGGAGGAGGGTAGGGGCAAGAATGAGTTAAATCCACTTCCTCAGTGTCCCTTTTTCTCCTTTCCCATCTACCTCTCCTCCTATGCCCCTTTCCCTGCCTCTTCTGTCTTAAATTTTGATCTTTTGCCTTTCTTTCCTTTTCTCCCTTTCTATGTCTTCCCCATTTCCTGTTGCCACCTCCACCTTTCTTTCTCTTTTCCTCTCTTTATGATCCCATCCCCCAGAGGTAACCCAGCAATTAACCTGAGTTTATGAGATTACACTATATGAAAGCTACTTTCTCTAAAGACAAGGGCATATCACCCCTTGGAAGAGCAATCAACAAAACTCCAATCATTTACACTTGATACGTTGCCAACTGCCAATTCAAAGACTCATCTTCACCATCAAATCCCCTAATCAAGAAAGAGGTGTTTGCTCATTCTAAGTGGCAATTCAGAAGGAGATGGGAATGGGTAAATAAATCACTGCCAAATATACTTTACTTCAAAAGAGGAAATCATTAATTTCCCTGGAACACCCGCTGAAACTTTGTTCCCAAATTTAACAGTCCTTCTTTAGTAGACACCAATGGTTGTAAAAAAAGAATTTTCAAATATCTATATGGAAGAGAGTGGTGCATTAGAAAGAAACAGTTATGGTCATTTCAACATAGAGTCATTTTTAGTAACACAAATATTTGCAAAGGAAATCATAATTTTCCTTCTGAAGTAATTAAAAAAACTTTATGAAGAATTTCACTTCATCTAAGACCCATTAATGAAGAGGCAGGAAATATTTCAACTACTGTAGTTTATCAAAGGACCAGTTTTTAATATATTTATTTCCCTGAGAGAAAGGAAAGGCTTGTATTTCTCAAAGTCAGGTTTATTGATCAGGTCTCTAAGTGCATTATCAAGTTGAGGTATATTCACCAACTGCTCTTTATTAGCTGACTTTGCAAGTCATTTGAGACAGCATGGATTATATTTTCACTTTAGAAGTTCCAATTTCCAAGTCACTGTATGTCTGTTAAGCCATAATATTTTTTGTGTGAACTGAATCTTAGATACTATGGCATTGACTCACAAAAAATCCTTTTTCCATCTAAATTCTTTTCGTTAAAATGTATATTCTTGGCAATAAAGCTTTCATTTAACCACTCAAGCTAGGAAAACCTCCAAATGAATTCAGTGCATAGATTTCTGTAATTAAATATAACTTCTTTTGTGGGTATTCATTTTACCTTTTAAGCACAAAATATTTTGGCATGCATGATCAAAATTTCAAAGGCCATGGTAAAGGACAAAGTTTTTTATTTGTTGTTTTGCATGCAGCTGTATTTTGGTTTGGACAGTTGCCTTAGTAACAATGGAAAATTCAATCCATCCCTCTCTCACATCTTCTCCCCAGTGAGGATGCCAGTCTACTTGAGCTGTTATCATATTCAATGCTTGAAAAATGGAAACTTGCTTTTTGGTTGTTGTTTCTGAAATAATTTGGGTCCTTCCCCACACTTCTCTTGTGTTTGTTCTGCTAATCATTTCTGGTCAAAAAGTAGGGAAAGTTGATCCATGCATCCAATAAAGCTGATTAAAAATGTGGATTCATGCCAGTGGACTAAATAATGGTAGAAAAAGCTTGAACAGGTAGAAAAGTCGGATGTGGGAAAAGACACTTAGAGAGACACATCTAAATAAGGGTTTCTTCTGCACCATTCCTCCTCATTCTTCCCCTCAGAAAGAGAGATGGCACACTTCACTAAGGATAAAGCTCCCCCTTGCTTTGCTTCTCCAATTTGTCAGACACAATGAATTAACTGGATGGTCTATTTTGGGTTTTGGTTTGGTTTTTTTTTTTGTATTTTTTTTTGTAATATATACATTGCCGGAGTCACTTTCTAAAAGGGGCCCTAGATTATTATCTCAAGGGAACAACTTGGAAAAAACTTCATCTACTAAAATTACAATGTTTAGAATTGCTGAGCTAGTAAATGGAAAGACCCTAAGGAAAAGGCAGAGTCCTTCCTAGTTATTTGAATGCAACTTAAGTCCCAAATTTAAAAAAAAAAAAAAAAAATCTCCACCAAAGTAGTTGCCTCTAATGGAACAATGGAATTGCATTTGAGAAGAGAAAAATAAATAGCCCCAAAATAAAGTTCTCAAAATATGCTATGTTTTGAAACATTTAGATAAAGCAAGATGTTGCTGTGCATTCAGATTTTTGGGGTACTGAAAGTCAAAGCACACTGGAAGAATAATGAGTATTTAGATTCCAGATGAAGCAGCATAATAATAATAATTATGGTATTTGTTAAGTGCTTACTATGTGCAGAGTACTGTTCAAAGCGCTGGGGTAGATACAGGGTAATCAGATTGCCAGATCATCCCACGTGGGGCTCACATTTTTTAATCCCCATTTTTTTACAGATGAGGTAACTGAGGCACAGAGAAGTTCAGTAACTTACCCAAGGTCACACAGCAGACAAGTGGCAGAGCTGGGATTAGAACCCACGACCTCTGACTCTCAAGCCCGTGCTCTTTCCACTAAGCCACGCTGCTTCTCTAGTGACTTAGTGGATGACTTAGTGGAAAGAACACGACTTGGGAGTCAGAGGTTGTGGGCTCCAATCCTGACTTCTCCACTTACCTGCTGTTTAACCTTAGGCAAGCTGCTTAACGTCTCTGTGCTTCTGTTACCTCATCTGCAAAATGGGGACTAAGACTGTGAGCCCCAAGTAGGACAATCTGATTACCTTGTATCTAGCCCAGCGCTTGGAACAGTGCTTGGCACATAGTAAGCACTTAACAAATACCATTATTATTATTATTATTATTATTTCCCTGCACAGATGAGAAGCTATCTAGAATCTTATACCATTCAACCTGCTTAAAGTGGCAATGCATCATTGCAAACTACCCTAATTTAGTAATAAGTGCAACTAAGAGCTTAATAAATATCATTGTTGAGGAGGACAATCAGATAAGCTGTACCACTTGTCAGCTGTGTGACTTTGGGCAAGTCCCTTCACTTCTCTGTGCCTCAGTTACCTCATCTGTAAAATGGGAATGAAGACTGTGAGCCCGCACGACAACCTGATCACCTTGTATCTCCCCCAGCGCTTAGAACAGTGCTTTGCACATAGTAAGCGCTTAACAAATATCATTGTCATTATAAGGGGTAGCCATCTTCCTGCCTCTCTTTTGAAAGAGCACAAGCCTGAGAGTCCAAAGACCTGCTGTGTGACCTTGAGCAAGTTACTCAACTTTTCTGTGCCTCAGTTTCCTTCACAGTAAAAGGAGAATTAAAAACCTGTTCTCCTTCCTACTTAGACTGTGAACCTCATACAAGGGACTGTGTCTGACCTGATTTTTCCATTTTACAGATGAGGTAACTGAGGCACAGAGAAGTGAAGGGACTTGCCCAAAGTCACACAGCTGACAAGTGGTACAGCTTATCTGATTGTCCTCCTCAACAATGATATTTATTAAGCTCTTAGTTGCACTTATTACTAAATTAGGGTAGTTTGCAATGATGCATTGCCACTTTAAGCAGGTTGAATGGTATAAGATTCTAGATAGCTTCTCATCTGTGCAGGGAAATAATAATAATAATAATAATAATGGTATTTGTTAAGTGCTTACTATGTGCCAAGCACTGTTCCAAGCGCTGGGCTAGATACAAGGTAATCAGATTGTCCTACTTGGGGCTCACAGTCTTAGTCCCCATTTTGCAGATGAGGTAACAGAAGCACAGAGACGTTAAGCAGCTTGCCTAAGGTTAAACAGCAGGTAAGTGGAGAAGTCAGGATTGGAGCCCACAACCTCTGACTCCCAAGTCTGTGTTCTTTCCACTAAGTCATCCACTAAGTCACTAGAGAAGCAGCGTGGCTTAGTGGAAAGAGCACGGGCTTGAGAGTCAGAGGTCGTGGGTTCTAATCCCAGCTCTGCCACTTGTCTGCTGTGTGACCTTGGGTAAGTTACTGAACTTCTCTGTGCCTCAGTTACCTCATCTGTAAAAAAATGGGGATTAAAAAATGTGAGCCCCACGTGGGATGATCTGGCAATCTGATTACCCTGTATCTACCCCAGCGCTTTGAACAGTACTCTGCACATAGTAAGCACTTAACAAATACCATAATTATTATTATTATGCTGCTTCATCTGGAATCTAAATACTCATTATTCTTCCAGTGTGCTTTGACTTTCAGTACCCCAAAAATCTGAATGCACAGCAACATCTTGCTTTATCTAAATGTTTCAAAACATAGCATATTTTGAGAACTTTATTTTGGGGCTATTTATTTTTCTCTTCTCAAATGCAATTCCATTGTTCCATTAGAGGCAACTACTTTGGTGGAGATTTTTTCTTTTTTTTTTTAAATTTGGGACTTAAGTTGCATTCAAATAACTAGGAAGGACTCTGCCTTTTCCTTAGGGTCTTTCCATTTACTAGCTCAGCAATTCTAAACATTGTAATTTTAGTAGATGAAGTTTTTTCCAAGTTGTTCCCTTGAGATAATAATCTAGGGCCCCTTTTAGAAAGTGACTCCGGCAATGTATATATTACAAAAAAAAATACAAAAAAAAAAACCAAACCAAAACCCAAAATAGACCATCCAGTTAATTCATTGTGTCTGACAAATTGGAGAAGCAAAGCAAGGGGGAGCTTTATCCTTAGTGAAGTGTGCCATCTCTCTTTCTGAGGGGAAGAATGAGGAGGAATGGTGCAGAAGAAACCCTTATTTAGATGTGTCTCTCTAAGTGTCTTTTCCCACATCCGACTTTTCTACCTGTTCAAGCTTTTTCTACCATTATTTAGTCCACTGGCATGAATCCACATTTTTAATCAGCTTTATTGGATGCATGGATCAACTTTCCCTACTTTTTGACCAGAAATGATTAGCAGAACAAACACAAGAGAAGTGTGGGGAAGGACCCAAATTATTTCAGAAACAACAACCAAAAAGCAAGTTTCCATTTTTCAAGCATTGAATATGATAACAGCTCAAGTAGACTGGCATCCTCACTGGGGAGAAGATGTGAGAGAGGGATGGATTGAATTTTCCATTGTTACTAAGGCAACTGTCCAAACCAAAAATACAGCTGCATGCAAAACAACAAATAAAAAACTTTGTCCTTTACCATGGCCTTTGAAATTTTGATCATGCATGCCAAAATATTTTGTGCTTAAAAGGTAAAATGAATACCCACAAAAGAAGTTATATTTAATTACAGAAATCTATGCACTGAATTCATTTGGAGGTTTTCCTAGCTTGAGTGGTTAAATGAAAGCTTTATTGCCAAGAATATACATTTTAACGAAAAGAATTTAGATGGAAAAAGGATTTTTTGTGAGTCAATGCCATAGTATCTAAGATTCAGTTCACACAAAAAATATTATGGCTTAACAGACATACAGTGACTTGGAAATTGGAACTTCTAAAGTGAAAATATAATCCATGCTGTCTCAAATGACTTGCAAAGTCAGCTAATAAAGAGCAGTTGGTGAATATACCTCAACTTGATAATGCACTTAGAGACCTGATCAATAAACCTGACTTTGAGAAATACAAGCCTTTCCTTTCTCTCAGGGAAATAAATATATTAAAAACTGGTCCTTTGATAAACTACAGTAGTTGAAATATTTCCTGCCTCTTCATTAATGGGTCTTAGATGAAGTGAAATTCTTCATAAAGTTTTTTTAATTACTTCAGAAGGAAAATTATGATTTCCTTTGCAAATATTTGTGTTACTAAAAATGACTCTATGTTGAAATGACCATAACTGTTTCTTTCTAATGCACCACTCTCTTCCATATAGATATTTGAAAATTCTTTTTTTACAACC
Organism: Ornithorhynchus anatinus; assembly: GCF_004115215.2. NCBI lineage: Eukaryota > Metazoa > Chordata > Mammalia > Monotremata > Ornithorhynchidae > Ornithorhynchus > Ornithorhynchus anatinus. The sequence goes on from NC_041735.1 coordinate 44,799,306, forward strand.
ATTGGTGTCTACTAAAGAAGGACTGTTAAATTTGGGAACAAAGTTTCAGCGGGTGTTCCAGGGAAATTAATGATTTCCTCTTTTGAAGTAAAGTATATTTGGCAGTGATTTATTTACCCATCCCATCTCCTTCTGAATTGCCACTTAGAAATGAGCAAACACCTCTTTCTTGATTAGGGGATTTGATGGTGAAGATGAGTCTTTGAATTGGCAGTGGCAACGTATCAAGTGTAAATGATTGGAGTTTGTTGATTTGCTCTTCCAAGGGGGTGATATGCCCTTGTCTTTAGAGAAAGTAGCTTTCATATAGTGTAATCTCATAAACTCAGGTTAATTGCTGGGTTACCTCTGGGGGATGGGATCATAAAGAGAGGAAAGAGAAAGAAAGGTGGAGGTGGCAACAGGAAATGGGGAAGACATAGAAAGGGAGAAAAGGAAAGAAAGGCAAAAGATCAAAATTTAAGACAGAAGAGCAGGGAAAGGGGCATAGGAGGAGAGTAGATGGGAAAGGAGAAAAGGGACACTGAGGAAGTGGATTTAACTCATTCTTTGCCCCTACCCTCCTCCACCATGTGCCCTGTCTTCTGCTGTCTACCAATCCCTGTCTCCAGCTATTTGGATGTCTTCAGTAAGATAAGACAGAAAAGGGAAGAGTTTGAAAGAAGGGAAGCTGTTTAGCATATCTAGCTGGGAAATGATTAGATCTTGTTCAATGTAGGACACATACCTTCTGGATTGTTTTAAAATATCGTACTTGTTAAGCACTTAGTATATGTCGAGCACTGTTCTAATAGCTGAGGTAGATGCAAGTTAATTCAGGTCAGACAAGTCTGTGTTTCACATGGGACTCTCAGTCTAAGTAGGAGATAGAACAGCGTATTGAATCCCCATTTGACAGTTGAGGAAATTGAGGCACAGAGAAGTGAAATGACTTGCCTAAGGTCACACAGCAGGCAAGTGGAAGAGCCAGGTTTAAAACTCAGGTGGCTCTAGCTCTCAGGCCCATGCTTTATCCACTAGGCCACACTTCTTCCCAATCTTTTACTTGTTTATAATTACACATTGTTCAAACTAAACAAAATTAATCACTGAAAAATCCTTTTGGGACCTTTCTCAGTTGGATTAATAAAATGTTTCCTTTCCTTGTGGTTTCTTCACTGTGACTTGTGGCTCTTTCTTCATGGCTATTTCAACCCAGGTTCCCACGTCAGCTCCGTAGAATCGGGTAAGCAGGTAGCCTTTCCTATGACTGGTAGAGGCAGGAAACAGTAGCAAAAACTTCAGGGAGTTAGCAGCTCATAACTGCTGCTTCTGCTTAGTTCTACCCTGCTTCCACATCACTGATCTCTTCACTCCTGCAGCTGCCTTCACTGTCAAAATGGACATTTCACTGAGTTACTGACCTTCTGGTGGGTGAAAGTAGAAATAATTTTCTTACCCAAACAAGTGAGCATTTTAACATCCAAGTGGGGGACTAGAGTGTCAGAACCAGGACCCCAGGAGAAGGTCATTATCACTTTACAATGTCCCTACTTCTGTCCGTCACACATAATAGGCAGAGGTATCAAGAATTAAAATTTACCCAGCCAGCTGCAATTTTTGCCATTTCATTCTCAGCCTCTTCTTCTGCTGTCAGCCCATGTAACCACTTCTGCCATCGATAATAATAATAATAATGTTGGTATTTGTTAAGCGCTTACTATGTGCCGAGCACTGTTCTAAGCACTGGGGTAGATACGGGGTCATCAGGTTGTCCCACGTGGGGCTCACAGTTTTTAATGCCCATTTTTACAGATGAGGGAACTGAGGGCATAGAGAAGTTAAGTGGACTTGCCCAAGGTCACAGAGTGGACAAGTGGCGGAGCAGGGATTAGAACCCACAACCTCTGACTCCCAAGCCTGGGCTCTTTCCACTGAGCCACGCTTGCTTCTCCAATGCAGATGGTCCCCCAACATGGAGGTGCCTACTATTTCGCGCACCCCAGGCCCATGCATAATAATGATAATAATGATTGGTATTTGTTCACCCTTACTATGGGCCAAGTACTGTTCTAAGCGCTGAGGGAGATACAAGGTAATCAGGTTGTCCTATCTGGGGCTCACAATCTTAATCCCCATTTTGCAGATGATGTAACAGGCCTAGAGAAGTTAAGTGACTTGCCCCAAGTCACAACAGCTGATAAGTCGCCAAAGCTGGATTAGAACCCCACAACCTCTGACTTCCAAGCCCAGGCTCTTTCCACTGAGCCATGCATGCTTCCGGCCGATTAAAGGGCTAGTGCAGCCAAAGGTAGGAGATTGGCTCTCCCCTCTCCGCCATCCTGACGTAGCCTCAGAATCCGTAGTCCGAGCCAACCCAGCCCTCACTGCCAGGCACTGTAGCCCAGGCCTATGCCAACTCAACCTGATCCCAGAAGGGACGGGAAGGCTGCACCAGGGGAGAATTCCGGGCCTTCACCCCCCACTAGCTTCAAAGCTTTTGCATTCCCCTTCTGGGTCAGTGTGAAGTCTGGTGATGTTGTGGAGTTCAGCGGCAGAAGGCAGGCAGGCTTCCAAACTATTCATACCATAACATTGTTCTGGTAATTGATATTTTACCAGAAACATGTCTGGCACATTTGTGTCTTTGCGTTGGGGACTGGGATCGAGGGCCTGCCATAGATGGGGTGTCTAGTCACATTTAGTGTAGCTATTAGTTTTGTAATCATTCTACAGAATCATTTGCAACTCTTTCGCCACAGATCATGGGTTTAGGAAGGAGGAAATGAAGCTTTTCACAATCAGGTCACCAGATCAGATGAAGTCCAAGACGTTCGTGTTTCAGAGTTATTAGTATCTGGCGGCTGTTCACCAACCTTATATGAAATGGATTAATGTGGTCAGTCCAGTTCCTCTTGGGCATTGAAATAATTCCGCAGGCTCCTTATCCTGTGATGCACAAAACTGATCTCTGCTCAATATTATGCTGCTCATTGTCTAGTAATACCATGCTTCTACAACTCTACGTTAATGACTGTTTGTCTACACTCTAACTAGTAAGTAGTTGATTTTCTACAATGTTCTAGGCTTTTCTAGTAGGCAGTGGGGGGCACTTAAGGTGGGGGAGCTTAGAAATTCAAAGGGAAGGCCTCCTGGAGGAGATGTGATTTCGGAAGGCCTTGGAAGTTGGTCTGTCAGATGTGAAGTGTGAAAGGAAGGAAGGACAATGTGAGTAATAGACGTCGGTGGAGATGACGATAATAAAGCAAAGTGAGTAGGTTAGCTTGAGAGGAATAAAGTGTGAGCTGTGGTTTAATGAGAGAAGAGCATGGATAAGTAGGAGTCCCTTTCCCACATCCTCTCCTTGTCTGGAATTCCCTCCACCTCCCTATATGCCAAACCACCATACTCCCTACCATCAAGCCTCAAGGTCACATCTCCTCCTTTGAGGCCTTCTCTGATAAAGACCGTTTTCCACAGCTCCCTCTCCTTCTGCATTGTCTATGCCTTTGGATTCTGACCTCTGTGCATTTGATATTTGCCCCACCCTCGCATCTACAGCACTTATATTACAGAAGCAGCTTAGTGGCTTAGTGAAAAAGCCCTGGCTTGAAGTCAGAATCATGGATTCTAATCCTGGCTCTGCCACTTATCATCTTTGGGCAAGTCACTTAACTTCTCTGTGCCTCAGTTACCTCATCTGTAAAATGGGGATGAAGACTGTGAGCCCCACGTGAACAACCTGATCACCTTGTATTCTCCCCAGCGCTTAGAACAGTGCTTGGCACATAGTAAGCCACTTAACAGATGCCATAATTATGATTAATTATTATTATTACATCCTTTTAGACTGTGAGCCCATTATTGGACAGGGAGTGTCTTTATCAGTGCTGAATTGTACATTCCAAGCACTTAGTACAGTGCTCTGGCACATAGTAAGGGCTCAGTAAATACTATTGAATGAAAGAATGATTGAATGAATGAATGAATAGTAAGTGCTTAACAAATACCATCATCATTATTATATAAATAAATATATTTAAATGATTTATATCATTATCTGTCTCCCCCTCTAGACTTTAAACTATTGTTTAAAGTATTGTTGCTGAGTGGAAGAGAGGGTAAAGTTTTATTCTAGGTAAAGTGAATGTGAAAAGCCAAAGTTGGCCTAGTTCCTGAAATTCCACCAACAATGCTATAAGATATGAATGCAGGAGGAGCACAGTAACTTACTGTGAAGGTGATCTAGGGCTGGGTGGGGGCAGAGTAGGAGGTTGTGGGTCATAAGAGGAATTTCAGAGTGAGTCAGGTTAGATATGGTTCAGTGACTAGTGGATGATGTGATCCAGCTTAAGTCCAAGTTGTGGAATGAATGAGGTAATAATAATAATAATAATAATGTTGGTATTTGTTAAGCGCTTACTATGTTCAGAGCACTGTTCTAAGCGCTGGGGGAGATACAGGGGAATCAGGTGGTCCCACGTGAGGCTCCCAGTCTTCATCCCCATTTTGCAGATGAGGTAACCGAGGCACAGAGAAGTTAAGTGACTTGCCCATAGTAGGGTAAAGCTATAGGCTGGAAGAATTGAGGAATGAGAGGATAGGGGAACCGGTGGGTCATTGAGAACCTCACTGTGGATGTTAAGGAAAGTTACCAACTCTGTTGTACTCTCCCAAGTGCTTATTACAGTGCTCTGCACTCTGTAAGCACTCAATTAAATACCACTGATTGAGAAGTCAAGGAGGAAGGTGGGAAGTATCGAAATTGTCATCAAAGCAGAGGTGAAGTTAGTGGGTAGTAGAAGACTACAAATAAAAATTGTAGTGGGTGATTGAGGCACATAAGGACGTCAGAGGAAAAGAAGGTGATGAATGATGTGGCAGAATGTTGCCAAAGTAACATTGCTGATTGAGGAGCAGACTCACTCTTCTCCCTTCTCCTGTGAGTTGGAGGGAGTAGGAGAAGGTAAGATTCCTTGGGAGAGAGAAGCAGTGGAGTCAGTATCAAATGAAGTTAGAGATAGAGAGGATTGTATCTCTATGATGGCAAGGAAGAGCAGTGATTAGGTCAGAAACTGATCTAGGATGAAGGACATTTTTTCCATGATTTTAGCAGGGATTCTCTAGGCACCATTTAGATGGAGTTATTGGTGGGCTAATAAAGGGGTAGCATAATTGGGGGGGGAATAGGTTGGATGGGAGTAAGATGATGGGGTACATTGGGAATGTGCAGCAAGATAAGGTGAGCTGAGGGAAGGAGAGGGGAAGTTCTTAGTCCTCAAGGATGGCAGCATTTGATACCCAGACCTGAGTGCCTATAGCTTCTGCCCATTTCTTTCATGCTACCTTTATTCCTCTTGATCATGCTACTGTGGCCCAACAGTATGCTACATTGGGGCTTACTGGGATAAAGGCCCAATTACTAGTATGATAGCATGGTTCTCACCACTTGTCTGCTGTGTGAGCTTGGGCAAGTCACTTCACTTCTCTAATAATAGTAATTATTATTATAGTTCCTTGAGGGCAATAGACTACTTGAATTACACTCTCCCAAGAGCTTAGTACAGTAGTCTGAACACTCTAGGTACTCAATAAATATGATTGATTTATTATGTCTGTTGTATAGCCATAGAGAAAAACTCTGTTCAAGGTAAAGAGAGAGGCAAGCAAAAAAATAAGTGAAGAGAAATGCTTGGAAGAGACAAAGTTTAGCATTAATTCAGAATTAAGGAAACAATAAAAGGATTTGAAGGGATCTGAGAAAGGAAAACCATTAAATGTATTGAAAGAGGAAGACAAATTGACTGCAGCCTGTTGAATTGATTTAAAGGGTCATAGACGAGGAGGGCAGAACAGGAGTTGGAAAATAGCCTATGGGAGAGATAATCAAAGCATGACCTAAGATCTTAGCGTTAGAGAATAAAAGAAAGGAATGAATTTTAAAGTTATCTTAGAAGAAACAAGGATAGGAAGTGAAAATCAGAGAGCTAAGTTATCACTGACAGTGACAGAGAAATGAGGAGTGTTGGGAGGGTGTGGATGAATGGGAGTGTATTTACCCGATGTACTTTAAGGTGACATTGGAAATCCAAGTGGAAATATTAGACAATAAGAAATATGGGACAGGAGAGTGTGGTTGTTAAGATTAGAGTGAAAAGAAGGAGAGAATTTAAGAGTCAAGAGGTAGATTTAGGAGTCAGTTTCAGAGTGAGTAGCTGAAGCCACATAAGCATGGGAATATACAGAATGGAAGCAACCCAAAATGAATGGTGACTTTTGGCAGAAAGGGGAAAAGAAGATAATAACAGCCAAGAATATTCTGAAGCAGTGATTGGATGGTAGGAGTGGGTAAATTGTAGTAATCCATTAATTAGAGAGCAAATTTTAGCTCTAAATTTAGGCAGGGACTTATTGGTTTTAAAAATTACTGCTGTTAACTGTAGTCATTCCTGGTTCAACACAATAATTGCATATTTGAAAGCCACCATGCTAACCGGTAATTGTGTTGAATAAACTAATGATTTAGTTTAAAAAAAGGGTTAGGGGAAAAGTGTTTCAAAAATGGCTGAAATAGTACCTGCAAAGCTAACCACCTGGACTTCTTTCTCTAACAGTTATTAGAGCTTATCAGTTTATTAACATTTTACTGGGAACCAATTTGTAATTGTTTAGAATTCCCTGCAAAGTAGACCTTACATAAAATTAGCTCTTTGTACAATATTAATGAACTGGTGCAGTGTCTCTGACCAGAAAAACAAGAAACTTGTAGACAGTGCTGTACAGAGCTGCTTCATATTGTGATCAATTTCCCTCAACACTATTTCTCCTTTCTCTTCCAACCAAATTGTGTTTTAAAAAGTGGTATGTGGGCAAAGATGGCTGCATTTGTATTCTTGATGCCCTTAATTGGTAGACTATGGGGTTGATGTGCTATCTTTAAATTTTTAGAATGTTAGATCTAGAACATTTATCTCAGAGATCTTTAGAAATACATAATCAAGTATTAATGTGAACAGTTGTGTCTGAGCATTCTGGATATATAGATGTGATAAGTATAAAAGGGCAGTGCTGAATTACAAGGGCATTCACGATCAGGTATTTTAATGGGGTAAGCACCTCCTGTTTGGAATTGTTTACGTATATTTTCTGTATGTGCATGTATAGTTTTTGTGATGTGTATATATTTATAGACATTTATCTTTACACTTATTACACATCGGAAAAAGTTTGTTGTCTCATGCTCATGGACCTGTGTTCATATCTCCTCCATTTTTAAAAATCTTGCTCCAGTGAGTGCAGCATGGAGGAGAGGTGGCTATTTTAATGAAATCACTGATTTATTTGCCCTCTGGGAAGGTAAAATGGACTTAAAACAAAATGAACCAAATAAGGTGATTTTGCCTAGAATTAAGTCTGCAAAAAGCAGAAAATTCTTGCAGAGTTTTGCTCCTGGGGAAGTGGTGTTTAATGGAAGAGTTACCATAGAATTACTGTGCACCATGTGGAAAATTGCTCATGCTCTAAAAAAGCTCCTATGGCTGTGAGACCGACTTACTAAGCCAAGTGGTTCTAGTATAATTACCGAGCTGAGGGATTCACACAGTGAAGCTTCACAGCTGCCCTCTTGTGTCTTCCTCAGCAGCATATTAAAAGAGGAATGAAAAATTCCATCAGACCTATTGTATAATACTCAGATGGATCAAGTATTTTCATTAATAGCCAGATGTTGAGTGACTTTTTAGTGTGCGATTGTCCAAATGGGAAAGTAGTCACTATGTGGTATTCAGCAGGGGATCCCAGAGGGATGGCAGTGACCTACCTCCCCGATCCATGGCTCCTGTGAGATCGGTGCTGCAGCCCTTGAAAGTCAGTCAGTCAGTCGATTGTATTTACTGGGTGCTTACTTTGTGCAAGGCACTCTACTAAGTGCTTGGTAGAGTACAATTTATCAATAAACAGCCATGTTCTCTGCCCAAGTGAGTTTACAGTCCATAGGGGGAGACAGACATTAAGCCTTGGCCTGGAGTTGGACTCAAGGAAAGCCCAGAGTTGTGAACCTTGGAGTAAGTTGTAGAGATTGTACCCAGAAAGGACTGTGTTCCGTTCTAGCAGGTATCATTCATTTATTCATTCAATAGTATTTATTGAGAACTTACTATGTGCAGAGCACTGTACTAAGCGCTTGGAATGTACAAATCAGTAACAGAGACAGTTCCTGCCCTTTGACGGGCTTACAGTCTAATCGGGAATTAGACTGTATCACATAGCGGACATAAAGACAGATCCTTACCAATTAAGATAAGTCCCGATGAAAATTACTAGCAACTCTCAAATTGGGCCTGAAGCCTTCAAAAGGCATAAAAGTTTGGACTGCTTGTTTATGAAGTCTACAAGCTCTTTTAAGACAGGAATGCTGGACCAGCAGTGAAAGAGCTGAACTACTGGAAAGTTTACATTTACTGTATATAATGATGTTGGTATTTGTTAAGCACTTACTATGTGCAGAGCACTGTTCTAAGCGCTGGGGTAGATACAGGGGTAATCAGGTTGTCCCAGGTGAGGCTCACGGTCTTAATCCCCATTTTACAGATGAGGTAACTGAGGCACAGAGATGTTAAGTGACTTGCCCACAGTCACACAGCTGCCAAGACCAAACACTTCTCTAACTGGGCACAACTTTAATAGAGAAGAATGAGTTCATCTGAATAAACTTAAATGTTGCTATAATAGATCAATCAATCAATGATATTTATTGAGTTCTAAGCACAGAGCACTGTAGTAAAACACTTGGGTGAGCACGACAGAATTAGCAGATATTCCCTGCCCATAATAAGCTTACAGTCTAGATGCTTCCAATGTGTTGTGAAACAGCTTTTAAACTGCAGAATCATAGCACATTAAGAGCCATGAAGAGTTTTTCAACCTGTGGGACCTAAGAATTGTATAATTACGAGAAGAAAATTATGCAGCTGCCTGATGCTAGTGAATAAGCTGCCAGCAGTGAAATTTTTCACAAAGGAAACACACAAGGGTTGGTTATGCAGAAAGCATTTCCATTAGGTAAATTGTGGAAGAGCATTTCAGCTCTCAGTTCATGCTAACAAACTGAAAGAAATGAACTGTACAAATGTACCATAGGTTGGAAAAAGGGTAAAGAATTCTGTTCTATACTGGATAAATGTGAAGCTCAACAAACAACACAGTGTTCAGGGGATGGGAGCGCATATTAATGGGTTTACAAAGTTAACAGTTTGAAAGTAGGTCTTTTATTCTACTTTTATTCTAAATCAAAGTGGAAGTCTAACCACTGAATGTTTCCAAATTAAATTTATTTATATTTGGGACAATTTCAAACCATAATGTATTTTGGAGTTTATCATCTTTGCCCTGTCTTATTAAAATCCTACTTCTTGAGATGTAACTCTAAATGAGTTTAACATTTGCAAATAGTTCATTTCCCAGAATAGAGATAACGTCTCTGCATTATTATTGCAAACACATCCATTTGCATACATAGCCTTAGACTTTCTGGACTGACATTATTAAAGACAATTTAGGAAACCCATCGTGTCTCTGGGAGTCATGTTGTTACAGCATTCAGTCTTTCCTATGTTTCTCAATTTGGACTTTAATTCACTTAGCATTATAATCAATACACAAAATTATCTTTGAGGGAGTTCATAATATTCCCAGACAAGTGATGGAAGCTAATTTCTACTGCAGCTCAGTCTTTCTACTTTATGGTTGCCAGTGATGAGCAGGACTCGCCCCTTCCCAGAGGCCTCTGTCAGCGTAAAAGTTTCTCTGTGGCTCGAGGTGGGCCCCAAATTCAGCTCATATAAGATTGGGATTGGAAGGGGATGCCAGGATTATATTGCAGGAACGGGGGCTTCTGCAACTGTTCAGTTGTAGACTCTTTTGCTCTCAGTGGGGATCGAATGCCAGAGATTGTCTAAGCATGTGAGGAGCTGCAGGATAATGTTAGCTCCTGTTTGACTTTGTCCCCTGCGTGGGCATAGTAAGAGGCAGCATGACGTAGTGGATAGAGCATGGGCCTGGGAGTCAGAAGGTCATGGGGTCTAATCCCATTTCACCACTTGTCTGCCATGTAACCCCGGGCAAGTCATTTCACTTCTCTGGCCCTCAGTTACCTCATCTATAAAATGAGGATTGAGACTGTGAGCCCCATGTAGGACCGTGGGGACTTTGTCCAATCTGATTTGCTTGTATCTACCCCACCACTTAGTACAGCACCTGGCACATAGTAAGTGCTTACAGAAACCATTATTATTATTATTATTATTATTGTTAGTTCCCATGACTTTTAGTATTATAAAAAACACACGAGGTTACAGCTGATTATTTCTCCATATATGACTACAGAAATAATCAGCTGTAATCCCCTTTCATCTGAAACTTGAAGCAGGCATTTAGCATAGTGCTGTGCTGATTGATTCCAGGATTCGAATGGAGTCAATCTTGAAGCATTGAAAAATTTGCTCTTCTCAACACATGTGCTGTGGGGAACATGTAGGATACTCACACAGCTGACCTATGATGAGCTGAAATCTTATGGTGAGCCGAAATTGGAAACCAAAAACAAGAGGGTGAGAGGAAACATTTGAAGGATACATATGAAACAAAGTCTGAGGCATTGCAGCATCTTCAACTGTAAATGGGAATCATTGCCACAGATGAACCCAGCAGGGCACACTGCAAATACAGGAAAGGAGCAATTATTTCTGAATAGACTCTTGTAAGGATTATAAGACAATCAAGTAAAAGCGAAAAACACTGTCAAGTGCTGCGAATAAATGAACCTTGATGTATGCACAGTGTAGTCATAACACGGTGCTCTCCTCAAGATGGTCAATAAATGCCGTTGATTGATTGCTTGATGGAAAGTCCTGATGTAAATTCCACACTGATCTTTTCAATCTCAGATACACCCATAAGTGAATTTCATATTGAGTAGTGCTTTCTTCAAGCACCAAATTGCATGAACAAAGCTCTTTATCAGCATTAATCCTCACCTTCAGTGAGATAGTCTCACATTACTTGGGTAGCATAAAATGATCATATCTACAGTTTGGGCAATTAAACTGGTTTTACTCTAGCAAAAATAGCGGCATCCCAGATTGATCACCAGGGGACACCACGTAAGGGAAATTAAGTGCCACCAAAAACCTCGGGTCCGTGGTGAAGTTCAGAACATGTTTGGTAATTCTCGAAGTAGCCCTCTCTGGGTTGAAGATGACTTCTGATTTAGGGAAGATCTGGGAATTCAGTCAATTTCTGGGTATCCTAGATTTTGGTGTTGACTTGTTGGTGCCCTGTAGCCTAATTCAGTTAGAGGGTATTCCCTAGAGTCTGTAAAATAGCTGAACTGCTGGAATCTGGAAAATGACTCATATTGATATGACATTATATGACAGTATGTTCTCCCATTTTGCATGTGTGAAAGCTGAAACACAAGTTCCAGAAATGATGTGGTAATCCTGGGATATGCTTCAGGTGTTCTGACAGCCAAATGGTCTAGACTGCAGCTACTCACTTCCTACCATTATGGCACATTGAAGGAACTTAAAATATTAATAATGAAAGTAGTAATAAGTAGAGCATAATCTCCTATTAATGATAAGAGAATATATTTCTCACTCCTACCAATTAGCACATCCCAGTTAATGCACTGGAAGAAGCCATTTTCTAAGTGGATTTACTGATTTAAAAGAGTTAATGCATTCCAAATGGTAAACCCCTATCATGCTACTATGTGCTAGGATTATTGATTGAATGAATGGATAGGTCTACTCTCGGTATTCTTCCATATTTTCCACCCCATCTCCACTACTCTGTATTGTAATGCTGAATTGGTTTAATGGCAGAAGTAGAGAAGCTGCATGGCTTAGTGGAAAGAGCATCGGGCTTGGGAGTCAGAGGATGTGAGTTCTTAATCCCGGCTTCTGCCCACTTGTCTGCTGTGTGACCTTGGGCAAGTCACTTCACTTCTCTGTACCTCAGTTAACCTCAATCCTGTAAATGGGGATTAACACTGTGAACCCCACGTAGGGACAACCTCGATAATCTTATATCTACCCCAAGCACTTAGAAACAGTGCCTTGGGCACATAGGAAGCGGCTTAATAAATACCATTATTTATTATTTTTATCCACACTATCCTGGAACAAGATGACCCGCGCTCAATAGCTGGCTTTGTTTCCCCCATGGGCCTGGGAGGAATTATTGCTACCACAGGAAGAGTGCTTCTCTTCTTTATGCCACACCTCTCTTCTCTCTTGCCACTTGAGACACTTGCCAGACTAGTCCCAACCTAGTGGAGTGGACCGTGTCAGTTCCTAGAGCTGGCTAGCGGCTCCCACCTGGCCCAAAGTTTTAGCACTGCTAAAATCAATGACAGGATGAACAGCAATGCTTAATTTGTAGCCAAAGACATGCCAGGACTCAGGTCACAGTGTGAAGCACTGACAGTCATGTATCATCTCAGCAAATGAGGCTTCTGGGGGCTATGAACTGCTAGGACTAAGCCTAGCAAGCCCTGTGGCCAATTTAAGCACTGAATGCAACAGGAATGTTGTGGGCAGTACAGTCTCTACCTCTGGTTCTCTCAGTCCTAATTTCTTTCCCTGGATCACCACTAGTTCTATGTGGTAGCTGGTAGGGTGGTCAAGCCCTGGAAGAAGAAATGGGAGCTGGTGAGTGGGGTTGGGGCATTGAAATAGGGAAGTAGTTGGAATTTTACCCTTCCCGCCCCCATCTCCAAGCATCCCTTCCCTAGACTAGGCCTTTTAAATATATGTGTCTCTTGAATTTCTGAGTGCTAGTTGCCATTCAGAGAGCTGAAAAATAGGGGAGAAGTGTTAAGAAGGCACCGGGGGTGGAGGGAATGGTGGAATGGGAGAGGGCAGAAGGGGAGAGTTAATAAGGGAATGGAAAAATGGAAAGTGAGGGGAGGCAGAAAGTGGAAGCCTGCTCCCTGCTGTTCAACTTGAAATCCACTATCTATTTTGAGCGCCAGAAACCCTTATTGCTATTGTCACCCACTCTGCTGGCCAGATGATTGGAGGAAAGTTGAGTGGAAGAAGCAGCTTGAATTTAGTGTATTTAGTGTTTGAATTTAGTATATGCAATTGAATGAATGTGTGCCGGGCACCATGGCCCCTGGTTAATTCCTCAGATTTAAAGGGACAACAGGTCAGGGACAGGGAGGGAAAAAATAACCCTGCATTTGAGCTAGACTTATGGAAGAAGTTGAGAGAGATTTTGTTTGGGTGGGGTATGCTCAGAGTGGGGGTTTTGTTAATAAGGGGGGAATCAGTGTTGGATGGGATTTGCCTACTGAATTATGTTATAACAGAAGAACCCTGTTGGAGGCTCCAGAGACAAGTAACGCTAATTATGGTACTTGTTAAGAGCTTGCTATGTGCCAAGCACTGTTCTAAGTAGTGGGTAGAAACAAATTATCAAGTTGGACACAATCTTTGTCCACAACTGGGCTCACACTCTTAATCCCCATTTTTACAGATGAGGAAACTGAGGAACAGAGAAATTAAGTGACTTGCCTAGGTCACACAGCAGGTAAGCGGTGGAGCTGCGATTAGAACCTTCTAATTAGAACCATGACCTTCTGACTCCCCAGGCCTGTGTTCTACCCACTTTACCCTGCTGGCTTCCCAAGTAAGAATGGTGTTATCAACTGTGATGGGAATGTTAGATGGAGGAGATGATTTGGGAGATAGGATAAGCTGTTCAGTTTTAAAAACATTGATTTTAGGCTGGTGGGACATCCTGGTGGAGATATCCTGGGAGCAAGAGGAAATGTGAGACCGCAGAAGAGTGAGAAGTTGGGAGGCCAACGAGGTAGATTTGGGAGTCATTTCCTAGAAGTGGCAGTTGAAGCCATGCAATGAATGAGCTCCCCAAGAGAGTGAATGTAAATTGGGAATAGGAGAGTACATAATACAGTGTCTAGAGGCACATTTCTAGGGTTTAGGGGCTTAGAGGTGGAGGAAAAGTCAGGTAAAGGTAATCAGAGAGGCAAAAAGGAACTAGGAGGTGGAGGAAAAGCCAGGTACAGGTAACCAGAGAGGCAAAAGAGAACTAGGAGAAAATTGTGCCAGTAAAACTTAGCATAACAGAGTTTTCAGGAAAATTGGTGTGATTCACAGTGACAAAGGCAGCTGAGAGGTCAAGGAGGATTAGGATAGAGTTGGGGTCCATTTGATTTAGCAAGGCAGAAGGTCATTGGTATCATTGGAAAATGTAGATTCAGTGGAGTAAAAGGATCCCAAAACCATAATGTAAACAGACAACAAGGGAGTCAGAGGAGAGGACTCATTTGAAGAGATTGGGCAGGAATGGGAACAGAGAGTTGGGGCAATAACCAGAATTGTACGTTGGGATCCAGAAAAGTCTTTTCTATAGTATAGGGGAGCTGTAAACATGCTTGAAGTTGAAGGGGAGAGAGCCATCAGAGATTGAATGGTTGAAGTTGGCAGTCAGGGAGAGAGGGGATGGAATCAAGGCACAGTTGAGGGTGTAGATTTGAAAGTAGGTGGCAAATCTCCACCTGATAGATGGCTGGGGAAATAATGAGAGGGTTGGGATAGAGCACAAACCACTAATGTACCTAAAATATTTTATGTCTATATTGGCCATCTTTCTGGACTGGGCTATTCTTGAAGAAAGAAAATCACCCAGTGGGCCCTAAGTAAATATTTGTTTTTCATGGAGTGTCTTGTGAACTTTTAAAGCTGTAAAAGTTAGGCAGAATTGGACCTTAAAGGCATCTTTTGTTGTAAACTCACTTGCAACACCTGGCCTTTAAAAAACCCCTCGGCCTCCATGCTGTAGCTATATTCTGAAGAAATCTGGGGAATAACTACTCCACAGATCTTTAAAACAATAGAATAGCCTACAGTCTAGCCTGCCTGGTATGGAGGTCACTTGCTTGGAGGTAGGAAGGTAGAGTTAATAGCCTGTTCTATTTCCTTCTCAGCTCTACATTTCTATGAGAGTTCTAGTCATTCTGAAAGAGAGGCAATTCTTTTACTTCCTGGCTTGCTAGCAGTTGGAATTATATTACTTTAAAAAATGATTGGCAAATATAACTAATTTCTTTTAACTTAATGGTTAGGAAAAAAAGATGGCAGCAATAAATTAAAGGCCTTTCTTTTTTTACATAAAACTATTTGGTATATCTGTTTTTGTAACTTTGAGAGATTGTATAGCACCAACTAGGAAAGACTGATATTATCAATAAGTTCTTTCTTGATACCTATTGCCATAAGAAGCAAATATCTCCCATCCATAATGCACTACAGCATTTCGTCTTTACATTCCCAAAGAGTTCAGCTCTCAACAAAATATTTAACAGTGCTGCCAAGTGGAAAAACTGTACTTTTAAAGATTTTCCTTCCTTCAATTTCCATTCAGTAATGCATTTTGAGTCTGGATTTTTTCCACACCCTTCCTCTATCTCATCAAAAGTTCAGGCATAAATATTTTCTTAACTTGGAGCTGGAGCTATGATCCTGAAATACTGCAACTTCGCCTGTTCTGTTTTTTAAATGTCAATTCCCCTTTTTCATCTCTCTTACCATTTGCTTAATGTAAAATTTGAATGCATTTTAGCAGAACATAAATCTACAGAATCTTTTTTGAACTCTGATGAGATTTATTTAAGGATGTAGAGATCTGTGTTTTGTCAACTTGGTCTTCTTTTTGCAGCATCTAGTTTACAGTAATCAATCAGTCTTATTTACTGAGTGCTTACTGTGATGAAAAGCACTATGCTAATTGCTTGGGAGAGTACAATACAACAGATTTGGGAGAGAAGCTTCCTATTCATTCAATCGTATTAATTGAGTGCTTCCTGGGTGCTCACAAGGAGTTTACATTCTAGATGGGCAGAAGACAGTGAAATAAATTCTGGCCTATACATAAATCCTGTGGACTCTTCTCTCCCCTCCTCTACCCCCCACCTCCCTTTTGGAATTTCCTTCCCAGATACCTTACATAAGAGTTGCTTTTGACTTGGGCGGAAGCTGAGGGTGGGGTGAATAAATCCAAGTAGAAGGATGACACAGAAGGCAACATGACCTATTACAGTATGACCTATTCAGTGCTATAGGTGGGAATATAATTTCAGAAAACTGATCTGGTAGTCCAAGATTCTCTCTCTGAACTTCAATTTCCTCATTCAGTTGTGGAAAGGACATTTTAAAGTTTATGGCACCATGCAGTTAAACAACTGGAATTTTGTGTTCATCCAGTCCTAGAATAATTAGC
Organism: Ornithorhynchus anatinus; assembly: GCF_004115215.2. Lineage (NCBI taxonomy): Eukaryota > Metazoa > Chordata > Mammalia > Monotremata > Ornithorhynchidae > Ornithorhynchus > Ornithorhynchus anatinus. The sequence goes on from NC_041735.1 coordinate 44,815,593, forward strand.
ATTAATTTAAAACTTCCCAACCCTCTGAAACGGTTTCAATGTGATCGGGGTGTTATTTAAACACCCCACCTTTTAAAAATCCTTGCTGTACCAAGAGTAAAATAAATACTGGTCTTAGCCAGAGATTAGGCCTGGGCATGATAGGCCCTTTCAAAAGCATGCAGATGATTATGCCTAGGTCAGAGAGTGTCTCCCCCACCCTAAATCTGTGAGCAGGTATATAAATTTGCCAACTATATACATTAATATAGAATGTCTATGATATTTATGGGTGCTTATCTAAGGTGAACAAACTTGCCGCATTAGGTAAAATGGTCATGCTTTTGGAGGTTCTATTCAGGTAACCCAAAAGACCTCTGGCAGGTGGTTAAGGATTAGTAGTAGTATTAATTGAGCATATTTACCGAGCACTTGGTGGAGTGCTTTATTAGAGATTAAAGAAGTGGTCAGGGCAGAACCAGCAACTACAGTGGTGATGATAACAGCCATGGTACTGATGGTGGCAGGGTGGTAAATGAATGCAGATGAGAACGTCCAGTCTTTTCTTTCTACTTCTTCCTCCTTTACCTTGTGGGTAGCAGAATTCGACTCTTCCTGTGATATTTACAGGAGACAGGTTTCTGGCATAGCCACCAGTTGTGTTTTTGGGTGTGGCAGAACAAGGGTCAGAAACCGTATCCTAGTCCGTTGACAGTCCATACAAATGAAGTAAAATTGGTAGCGGCAGATTTTAGTATCTGAAAATTTGGGTGACTGACACACTGAGTTAGTGGACAAAAAGGATTCCATTTTCCCTGCACCCTGGCCCTACAGCTGGAAGGTTGTACCTGTGGAATGTATGCCGGCTTCCCTGCACAGAACCCGGCTCCCCACGTCACACTAGAATGCCTGTGTTTCCTCACTCAGATCAGAAAGCCTCTTTCCTTCCTACCTTGAAGGGTTCTGGCTTCCTCCCTCCCCATCCAATTTTTTAAATGATGCACCTGCATCTGGGCAAACTCTTCAGCTGCAGGAAAGAAGAAGGTAGAGAAGGATCTTTTACTCTCTCTCTTCCTCCCTTCTCCTATCCATGTCCCCTCCTTTCCCTCCCCTTTTTTCCCTTCCTCCATCCTTGCTTTTCTTCTTCTTGTTCCATTTCTGCCTCACTCTCTCTCTATCTTTTCCCTTCTAACACCCCTGTTCCCCCATAGTATCTTTTCTTTTTGCTTCCAGGTCAGTTTGTCTATGGGACAATAGAGGGACCTTTTGCTACAGAGCTCTGTGGCATCAGCAGGAAGGTAAGCAAAGCTGAAGAGAGGGGAGGAGCTGTGTGTTTAGACAATTTCTAGACACTTTCTTCCTACACCTGGCTTTGCATGCCTCTTCTTTTTGAACTCTTGGTATCACCTAACCATGGCCAAATTGGTGCCACAACTGAGGCCCATTTTTTTTCTTTCTATGGTATTTGTTCAGTGGTTACCATAGGCCAAATACCACTAAGTGCTGGGGTAAATACAAGATAACCAGGTAGACACAGTTCCTGTCACACACAGAGCTCACAGTCTTACAGTTGAGGTCATCGAGGCAAAGAGAAGTCAAGAGACTTGCCCAAGGTTACATAGCAGTCGAGTGGTGGAGTCAGGATCGGAACCCACGTTCTCTGACTCCCAGGCCCACACTATTTCCAGTAGGCTTTACTACTTCTGTACCATTTTATGTCAGTAATTAAGTTGGAGAAGAGTAATTTTTAGTCATATAGTTGGTAAAAGTCATTCTCAGGAGTTTGTAATCCTGGCCAGGACCAAATTATAGGACAGTTGCAGTGACACCTACTGCCATCACTGCCTAGTCTATAACACCCACTGTCTCCTGCAACTCTTGCCTCCACTTCTTCTCTGGACCTCCTTCTGCTGATGCTCCTCCTCCTGCTATTCCTCTTGCTGCTGCTGATAGGCTTCTGTGGCTTGATGGCAGCGCCAGGCTAGCCGACTGCCTCAGTCCCAGCTCCAGCAGGGGATGGGCAATTGTGGATGGTTGTGGCAAATAGTGAAGGAAGCAACTTCTGGGTGTTAGCTTTCTCTCCCGCCCTGTCGTCTTCTTTCCCTCTCTGGCTCCCCCTCTCTTTGTCATCTCTCCTCCACCATTCTCCCTCTCCCCTTCCTCGCTGCCTGTCTCCCTTCCTGGCCCCTTTCTGACCCATTCTCTTCTCTTTGTACCGCCTTATCAATTCTACCCCACCGAAAAATGAAACACATTATAACTTTGATCATCTATTCTTGGACCATTTTCAAATTAAACTTTTGTTAGTGTTATATTCAAGATTGTTATTCCTTAATTTTGCTTTTCTTTGTCCTGTGTAGCATTCCTTGATGACTTCCCATTTACATAGGACTTCATTAAATTGCAGGGAGAGGGACAAGAGATATTGTACGATCACCAGGATGTGGTCATGGTGCCATATGGTGATGGATTCACTGAACCATCCACAGGCTTTTTTGCCTTGTTGTAACGGGCCCAGGAGTATTCATTGTGAGATGGTGAGCAGAAGTAGCAGAGCAGCCTGTGGTCATGGAAATTTCTCTGTGAGCTTTTTAGCAGCAGTCACTGCAGTGCCCGTTCTCATTTCATGAGGCTTTACTGAATGTGGCATTCAAGTTAGCTCCTCTAGTTGAAGTTTTTTCAGTGGAAAAGAGCTCTTAAACCAGGAGAGTATGTCTGCCTTAGAAACGTACGTGTACTTTGGATGTGACTGACTCCGTGTATGTTTGTGCAGATGTTGTGTAGTAACAAAAACAGAGAGCAAAAAACCCCCAACAAAAACAACTCAAAAAAAAAAGCGAAAAACAACACAAAAAAATGGTTAGATGTGGTATGCATGGGGAAGACCTCCAGAAACAAAATAAAACATCCCTTTAAAAATCCTTTTTAATCAACCCCCTGATTCATGTGAGCAATACTTTTAGACTGATGAGCATACCCTATGTTATTTTATTGAAAGTTGCACTGATTTGTTTGTCCCTTAATTTGAAGTTCAGTGATGAGTGAAATTCTGAGAGGTGAAAATTGCCTGATATAGCCTATTTTAAAAGGGTAGAGATTGGTTTTGATGTCCTGTTTTAACCTTAAGGATGCAAGATGTGGCACAAATGGGGAAGACCCCCAGAAGCAGAGAAAAAGGGTGAGAAACCAAGGATGCTGCATGAATATTCTAGTAGTATGTTAAGATGCTCAAAAACTTCTAACTGTTTTGGAAAGATATTATAGAGACAGTGAATAAAAATCTTTGCCAGAGTACAATCTGAGGAACTATGGTCTATACAGTTATTGAATAGAGTTTTGTGAGTGCCTAAATTTCTACAGTATTATCAGATGCTGGTCAAATTTGTCCAGCTTTAGTCAACAAAAAACCTTTCTCACTAATTAAGCATGTCAAATCAATTTATTTTCTGAAACCATTTTCTCTTTTTATAATTGAATTTCAAATTGACTGCTTTTAACATGCAGGAAAGTCTGCATAGAGCGTAATTCCTATTTCAGTGCTTTATCATGCACCAAAATGTCATTTAAAGGAGTAAAACAACCTGATCCCTGTAGGTCATACAAAATTAACCCATTAACCTTTTAAAGATTGTTCCCACATTATCCCAAATAAATGGTAATCCTGAATTAATGTCTACATTTAAGAACTTGGTTCCTTTGGTCCAACAGAAAAAAATGAAACAAGGGTTAGGAAATTTCCACTCCCGACTTTACACTGCTGGCATCTGTTCACAGATCCTCTTCTATCTCCTGTCTTGAGCCTTCTCTCCTAGAAGCTGTGAAGCCAGAGAGTAGCTGGTGATAGGTTGATTCCTCCAAAACCCTGACTGGTCAGGAAAATTAGGGAGAAGGGAGTTCGTTGCTGAGAAGGAAAAATGAGTTGTTTTAAGATACATATTAACCCATCTAATTCTTCCGTTCGATAATGTGTGAAGTGGTACTGAAACTGGTCTTCTAATAACAATAACAAACAATGATGGTATTTGTTAAGAGCTTAACTCGTGCCAGGCACTATTCTAAGCGCTGGGGTAGATACAAGGTAATAAGGTTGGACACAGCCCCTGTCCACATGGAGCTCACAGCCTTAATCCCCATTTTACCAGATAAGGTAACCGAGGCCCAGAGAAGTGAAGTGACTTGTCCAAGGTCACACAGCAGACAAGTCACGGAGCTGGGATTAGAACCCATAACCTTCTGAGTTTTTTCTAATGGGTAGTATGATCTAAAGCATTAATGATTAAAATAGATATTTGCATATAGTCAACATTAGTGCTTTGGTTATACTTTGTGCTTAACGATTCTAAAAAAATGCACATAGTTTTATCTCTAAATTGAAGTTTGGTTCTTACTCCTGTGTTGCCCTTGCGTATTTTAGTAGGGAAGGAGCTCTAACTTGTGTATTCTCTGCTAGATGAAGGAAACATTGTTTTCTTTTTGACTTTTTCCTTTTAAATTTGAATTTGGCTGATTCTTTCATTCTAGCTCTTAAGACACTAGCGAATATTCCAGTATTCATTGTTTTGGTAACTGAGGCGTACATTTAGAGGAAATTATTTAAATTATTTAAAATTTTCCCTTTAAATTCCTGTTTTAATTAGCCCTATAGTTCATGTGGGCAGCAATTTTAGACTGAGGAATATATTCTATGTTATTTTATTGAAAGCTGCACTTATTTGTTTGTCCTCTTAATCTGAAGTTCAGTGAAAAGTGAAATTCTGAGAAGTGAAAATTGCCAGATATAGCTATTGCAAAGGGTAGAGATTGGTTTTGATATCGTGTTTTAACCTTAAGGAAGTTCTTAAGGCAGAGTGACCCTGAAAAGGCAGAAAATCACCAATGAAATTGCTTGTCAGAATCTTTTTACACTTCTCCCAAAAATCTTCCTCCCAAGTTTCTACTCAGCTGAACTTGGCCCATTTTTCTTTATGGAAAACTTTTTTTGAAGTTCTGGAAAAGATTCCACTTCAAAATCCCAGTTCCTGGCCAGCATTCTTTTACTCCCCAGCTTGTATTCTTTTCCAGTGGGTTCCAATGAGAAGGCACCATGTCTCCTCTCTGCTTGTGCCAAACAGGGTTAAGTTAATATATAATGCTTTACAATCCATTTTCCTCTTTTTTCTCATGTGCATTTGCTTCAAAGCTCTCCATTACCTTGCCCCCTCCTTCCTCACCTCCCTTCTCTCCTTCTAAAGCCAGCCTACACACTCAGCTCCTCTGCTGCTTACCTCCTCAATGTGCCTTAATCTGGCCTGGCCTTCCATCGAGCCCCTGGCCCATGACCTACCTCTGGCCTGGAATGCCCTCCCTCCTCACATTCGCCAAACTAGCACACTTCCCCCCTTCAAAGCCCTACTGAGAGCTCACCTCCTCTAGGAGACCTTCCCAGACTGAGCCCCCCTTTTCCTCTGCTCCTCCTCCCCTCCCCATCACCCAGTTCCCTCCCTTTGCTCTTCCCTCCTCCCTGCCCCACAGTACTTGTGTATTTATGTACATATTTATTATTCTTTTTATTTTATTAGTGATGTGTATATATCTATAATTCTATTAATATTGATAATATTGATGCCTGTCTACTTGTTTTGTTGTCTGTCTCCCCCATGCTAGACTGTGAACCCTTCGTTGGGTAGGGATTCTCTCTATTTGTGGCCAAATTGAACTTTCCAAGCGCTTAGTACGGTTGTCTGCACACAGTAAGCACTCAATAAATATGATTGAATGAATGAATTTAGCACAATGATTACTGCATTTGTTTCCTCTTTAGCTTTGCCCTTGGAGGTGTTCGAGCAATCTTTTTGTATCTATTTTTTACCATAAAAGACTAAAGTGACATATCAGTATTCATTCATTCATTCAATAGTATTTCTTGAGTGCTTACTGTGTACAGAACACTGTACTAAGTGTTTGGAAGAGTAGGTTATAACAATAAACAGACACATTCCCTGTCCCCAGCAAGCTTACAGTCTAGAATGGCTTAGTAGAGGTAGTATACTAGTAGTAATAGTATTTATTGAGCACCCATTTGGCTTAAGTGCAGATATGAAATACAGCTTAAAACTGATTAGTCTTTGGATATTTGTGAAATCTGGGCATTTTGTCTTCTGCTCTTTATTTCCAGGAATCAGGAAACAGGTTGTATCCCCCCCAAAAGCTGTGTGTTCTGTTCTGTCCCACATTACAAATCACAAATCTCACCTATAATTTCACCTTTTGAGCCATCCTACCTCAATAAGTGCAATTGATTGATTGACTGACTTTGACTGAATTATCAGTCATGATGACTAGGTCTCCAATAAATCATCTTGTTCTCCCTTAAAGTCTTCTAGAAATGCAGTTTTATGTTCTGTACTTATCCCTACTTCCTTGCAGAGGACGAAGTATCCCTATCAAATCTGAACTTTGATGCTGGCTGGTTTCTTTCTCATTGGAAACCATGAATGAGCTTGCCCTGCAGTCCTGAGCCCGGGGGATATGCCTGGAGTTTGTGTGGAGCTAGGAGATCTTAGTCTATGGACTATGTTGCGGAGCATCAAGTGCAAAATGCTGCCAGCCGTCAATGATGTAGAAGTTGAGGGAAAGGCCGAGTCTGCTTCTGGTGGTAAGCATGAAGGGCTGCAGCCTCAGAATACCTCAAGGTGGCCAAGTGGCCCAAGATAATTCTGGAGGAAGTCTAAGGAAAATTGCCTTATAAGAAAGATAATTAATCTAAATAAAGGGTATAAGTCTTTCAGAAAAGGGAGATGCACAAAAATGAAGCCTAAAGTCTCATTTGAAAATATTTTAGTCTTTTGAAAAATAGCTGCTCTGCCTTCCCTTTGCCTTCATGAATAGAATGGTTATGCGTCTAGTGTGGTATAAATAAAACTCATATTCTTTTCCCAAAATTTGAATTTTCATAATGAATGAAGTCAATAAGCTGCATTTCTGTTTGCAAAATGACCTGCAAGTTCTCCACATCCTATCATTCAGGTATCTAAAAGTAAGGAAGTTGTAATTTTCTGTAGAATTCAGAGTTCAGATGATCTTTTTTGTGCTATGAAGTCTATTGCATTGTACTATGAACTAATTGCTTTTCTTTTAAATAACTTTGCTATTAATAATTTAGAAATACCTTGAACTACATGCCAGTGACTCAAATGTGACTGATTATATTTCTCTGCAGTAGCCTTAGTTCACGTAGGTGGTTGGGTGTACCTCATAATTTCAGTAGATGAAAAGAGACAAAGAAATAATGACTGTGACATTTCTATATGGCAAACACTGCAATAAGCACTGGGATAGATACAAGAGATTGAGGTCAGACACGGTTTCTGATCTACATAGGGTTCACGGGTACACAGTCTAAAAAGAGAACTGGTACTGAATCCCCATTTTCCCCAGAAGGAAAATGTGAAAGACTTTTATTATTTTCAAACTGAAAATTTTCAAAATGAAATGCCTGAGTTCTTGAAGGAAGGCCACCGAACCCATCCTGGCTCCTATTGGTCTGGACAGAGCCCTAGTCAGACACGAAAGAGATTTTTTACAGCCACTGACCACCAAGTACCATCATTTTCTGTGAATGATCAATCCTTTTTATCATAGAGCTTTCTGCCAGATTCCATTAAATCTGTTAAATGGTTTAAAACTTTTCCATGTAATTTTCATTAGAGTATCTTCCAGAAGTGAAATTTCTACCACCCATTTCATGCTGAACTTCTGAATTTCTAGGACTGACCTTGGGAAGTTTCTGATCTGTGTATTAAAGTTTTAGTATATGCACATGTGAAAATCTCTGTCTTTTCTACTGACCTTCCTTTCATCTTTTGAAAATGGGTGCATTTTCAATCCAATTAAAGTTAATTTAGTTCAAGATTCAGAGCATGGAGAATTTTCAGCCCCTACTATTCATAAATTTTAAAAAGTTCATGAAAAACTACACTATTTTTATGAAATACAATAATTTCCAGGAAATAAACTTGTCATTCAATGTAATTGGTAAACTTTGAAAACTAGGAAAAATACATTGAATCTAGATAGTCACATTCAGTTAGCAGGCTGCTGGATTAACTCACCTCCTGCAGTTAGCCTCTCTCTTCTACTAGCAAACATCCTCCTTATTGTGGAGAGTAGAGAGAATACCCTTCTTTTGTCACCTCTCCAGAATTTTCTGGATGACAAGAGCTTCCTTAGAGAATGTCTTGCTTTAAGCTGCACTCAGCCAGTTATGTTCAGTTATGCTCAGTGTAATGCTGCCTGCCACTTGGGGAGCATAAAGGAGTTAGAGGGAATCTTCTGTGCACTGGCTTCTTGGCATTCCTTCTGGTTCATCACCTTTTTGTTTGTGTTAACTTGATGGGCCAACCTGGCTCAAAATTCTCTCTGAAAACCTGTAGTGTCCTTCCGGTATTTGAACTGTGTTTTGCTGATTCCAAGTAGTTTAGAGCCAGCTGTAGTTGATGAGGCTCAGACAGTTTCATACTAGTCCACAGAGATTGTGGGACAACAGGAATTCTTGAGCTATTCTGGTGGAGTGTCAGGCCCTGGCATTCTGGGTTTCAGCACAATAATTCTTTTACTTCCACTGTGCTGTCATTGGCTCCAAAGTGAGGTGCAACTTAAATAGTCCCTTAGCTTGGAGCCAAGTGGATTAGTGACATGGAAGTAAAAGAATTTTCAATCTTCAAATTCTTTCTCGCAATTTCAGGTGCCACCATACCCAATTGATTTCAGGTTCATATAGAGCCAAAAGGAAAAAGCCTAAAATGAAAATAGGGGAGCAGGAGTCCTCCAGTGCTGTTGCTTATGGGAGCTAAGAGAGCCCCAGTCCCCCGACTCTAATGGATACTTGACATATATTTGAACTTGGTAGATTTGGGGAATGTCATATCTGGGAGGACTTATGGAATCCCTCCATTTTAGGTGACCTGTGGAGTCATGGGCTAAAAGTGTCATTTTGTTTTACCAACCAAATGTTGTCCTCCCTACCAATTTTTTTTAGCCAAGTAATAGTGAATTCCGAAGAGAAAATAAGGCTTGGTATTTAAAATGTTTTCCTAGAACTGGGATCAAAAGGAACAAATGCAGAAAATACAGAGCTCATCAATCAGGGAGAAGGGAGAAAAGAGTGTGAGTGGGTACACAATTAATTTCCTGTGGATTGTTCAGTGTTGATTTGTTTTCCTTTTTCTTATTCTTGTGTAGCTTTTCATTCTGTTCCACCATCTCTCAGGAAATTTCAGTCAATAGCATCCTTTCAGTTACCTTTATAAAACAAGTCACACCTAGAAAATGTCTATACTCTTCCATGAGATCACCCATTTGGAATTTAGGAGATTTCAATGAGAATGAATTGTGATGCTGCCTCCCACTCAGGGAGCATAAAGGAGGTAGAGGGAATTGTAACATGATACCTTACAAGATCAAGAAAAAAGTGAAAGAACATTATCCAAGTATCTTTTTTTCCTTTTCTTTTATCATGGTAGTGCTACAGGCTGAACAGTTGAAGAAGTGAAGTGCAGAAACCAGACTACAGAATGAGAGGCAAAGGCCTTATATAGTTGGGGTACCCTCTTTCCAGAAGCCCTAATTTTGACCCAACCATGGCCTATTTTTATGCTCCTGGTAGAGTGGTAAGTATGAGCACATTTCAAGGGTTGAGAGTTTGTTCTCCTATTTTTATTGCTTTTAGGTTGCTGTCATAATCCCGTGGAATCTATTTTCCATTGGTCATTTCTGCAGAAGCTTCTTCACTGAAAAGCTGAATAGATGATCAACTCTAAAATTCATCCATCCAGGCTCCAAAGCAACTCCCACATGTTTACAATGTCTTAAGCGGCAATGCCTGAATGCTCTTGTTTAATTATTCAACAAAAAGTAGTTTTAGCTTACCTACTACAGGTCAGTTGATTTGGGGGGCCATTATTGTTCATTCTTTCTCCATTTCACGATCACCTTTAGGTTGAAAGAACATTTAAATATATTATTTTTTATATGTGAAATGAAACAGGAGAAGTCTTCCCACCAGTTTTATGATTAGGTGATTGCTCCTCCCAAAGAATGTCCATTATTTTTACTTTGTGAATTTCTTGTCATTCACATAAACTTTTCCATTCCCCCTTCTGGCCCAGAAAACTGTGCCCAAATTATTTCCTACTTGCAAGAAGAATACAAGTGTACAGTGCTTAGTACAGTGCCTGGCACACAGTGAATAGTTAACAAATACCATTAAAAAAATGTATGTGCATATTCTCCCCCATCTAACACTGTGTATACATCTATATTTTCTAACTAGAATTAATTATAGTGTCTGAATCCCCTGATGGACTGTAAGCTCTTTGAAGGCAGGGATCGTATCTACTAATTCTATTGTTTTCTCATAAGTGCTAGGCTAAGTGCTGAATAAATGGTTTTCATTGATTTTTATGGGCAGTGTACCATTGAATGGTTGGATGTACTGCCTATTCACAGAATTCAGGGACAGCTTTAAATTCTGTGTTACTGATGAACACTCTTGGTTGAATGTAGATTTTCTCATCATTTCCTCCTCCATGAGTTACTCCTGGGAGGAAGGGAACAAATCATACTTTATTTTAATTACAGACAAAATTGGCAAAATTAAGGCACAGAAAGCTTGAGACGCAATTATTCCTTCATCAAGTTTGTGAGGGTGGAGGACATGAAATACAGGTCCCTTTCTATCAACTTCAAAGCTTTAGTTTGGGCTAGCTACTTCCATTCACAGGAAAGAAATATATGCAGACTTTACTTTTAGGAGTTGCAATACGAGAGTCTGATATGAAGAGCTCTGAAAATACTGAACTATTATTCTGTTATTTTTCTTGAGAAGCACAAAATGAACTCTGCACAATGGAATGGTTGTTCGCATCCAAAATGGCAGTGTTCTATACCGAACCTGCAAGCTATAGCTCACCTTGGGACCAATATTCTAATTACTTTTGGTTTGTTATACCAACTATATTGTATTTACTCTTCTAAGCACCTAATAAATGGTTCTGCACACAGTAAGTACCCAAATAATACTATTGATTGTACTTTTTTTTACTTGGTTCAACCAAAATAGAATCTATTAAACAACATTTTAAAAATAATTTTAACTCAAAACTAATTATTTTCTTGCATGCCAACTTAGACAATACTTTAATAGAAAGAAATAATCTATATATTGTAATGCACTGAATTCAAGAGATGATAAACTAGTTCTAGCCCTTTCCTGTCTCAGGAGGAATGGACTGAGCCACATAAGGTGATGGCCGGGTTTTGTTATTTATCTAACTTGGTGTTTAACCTGATCTCTTGTGCCAATCTGGAAAAGATGGTATAGTATGAATGTGAGGAAGACACTACTGGACATCACTGACCCCCTGCTTCTTCGTATCTGTGTAACTTCTGCCCCGATCATGTTTTACACAAATTAAATAAAAAATCAATCAAGGATCTGTATTATATTACATGAGAAATCCAGAGAATCCTGTTTTCTGGAGAATATGCTGCCAAACTAGATTTTCAAGTATATTCATTTGCTGAGGTTCTTTCTTCACATTCATCTTCTAGACGGCAAGGTCACTCTGGGCAGGGAATGGTGTGACTCAGTGGAAATAGCCCGGGTTTGGGAGACACAGGTCATGGGTTCAAATCCTGGATCAGCCATTTGTCATTTGTGTGACTTTGGGCAAGTCACTTAACTTCTCTGGGCCTCAGTTACCCCATTTGTGAAATGGGGATTAAGACTGTGACCTTCACGTGGGACAATCTGATCACCCTGTATCCTCCCCAGTGCTTAGAACAGTGCTTTGCACATAGTAAGCGCTTAACAAATGACATCGTTTACCAACTCTGTTATATTCTAATCTCCCAAGTGCTTAGAACAAAGCTCTGCACACAGTGAGCATTCAGTAAATATGACTGATTGATTATCTCACTAATGGGATAAAATAAATAGCTTGGATGCAGGTTGTTATGGGCCAAAGAAACTAGTACTAGGTCAAGTTCATTGTATTTTCTTTCTACAGGGAAGGTAGTCTGTAGTAAGGTGAACTTTGAGGTAGTGTGAATGAATGATGAATGAAAGATGAATGAAATTCAGTAAATATATTTCCCCTTTTGGGATATTTATATTTTATCTGAACTACAGAAGGAAAATAATAGTTTATTTTAACGTTGGAGAAAGTGTGCATGCCCCAAGTATATAAATAGTAATAATGTTGGTATTTGTTAAGCGCTTACTACGTGCAAAGCACTGTTCTAAGCGCTGGGGTAGATAAAGGGTAATCAGGTTGTCCCACGTGAGGCTCCCAGTTAATCCCCATTTTACAGATGAGGTAACTGAGGCACAGAGAAGTGAAGTGACTTGCCCACAGTCACACAGTTTACAAGTGGCAGAGCTGGGATTCGAACTCATGATCTCTGACTCCCAAGCCCGTTCTCTTTCCACTGAGCCACACTGCTTATGTATGTATATGTATATATACATAAAATATAAAAATAATACTAATGAATAATAATATTCCTGGGCTGTTTAATGAAGACACATTGAAGAGAAATCCCATAAATGCAATATCTGGAAGGTGAGGTACACAGTTCATTTGCCATCCTAATTATTTCAGGCAGCAAGCCCCCAAACCAAGTTTACATATTTGTAAATATTTCAACTCTCTTTAGACACACAGTTATGAGTCATTAAGAATATACCTATAGATGAAATACTTAATGTAATTTATTATGTATTGTGACAAGCCAGAAGGAAAGGATAAATTGGCTTGAGTTGATGCTGCATTACATCTCCAGCTGTGAGGGTTACTGTAATCTCATATTGTATTATAGAAGAGCAATATGGAAATAATAATAGTTGTGCTGTTTATTGGATGCTTACTATGTGCCAAGCTCTGGACTAAGTAAGCTCTAGGGGAGGTTCAGGATAATCAGGTCAGACACAGTAAATCAATCATTCAATCAATGGTATTTATTGAGCATTTATGGACAGCAGCATTGCCTAGTGGTTAGAACATGGGCCTGGGAGTCAGAAGGACCTGGGTTCTAATCCCTGGTCTGCCACTTGTCTGCATTATGATCTTGGGCAAAGTCACTTAACTTCTCTGCCTCAGTTACCTCATCTGTAAATTGGGGATTACGACTGTGATGCCCATGTGGAACAGGGACTGTATCCAATCTGATTAGCTTGTAATCTACCCCAGCACTTAGAACATAGGAAGAGTTTAACAAATACCATCATTATTTACCCTCTCCTACATGGGGCTTACAGTCTAAGTAGGAAGGAGAACAGGTATCTAATCCCAATTTTACAGATTAGAAAACTGAGACACTGAGAAATTAAGTGAATTGCCCAAAATCACACAGCAGGCAAGTGGTGGAGCCTGGATTAGAACCCAGGTCCTCTGACTCCCAGCCTCAGGTTCTTTCCTCTGGGCCATGATGCTCTCTCAATGAAGTATGCTGTCACACTGGGCTTCAGTGCTCAGTGAGAAGCAGCGTGACTTAGTGGAAAGAGCACGGGCTTGGGAGTTAGAGGGTGTGGATTCTAATCCTGGCTCCGCTATTTGTCTGCTGTGTGACCTTGGGCAAGCTACTTAACTATTCTGGGCCTCAGTGACCTCATCTGTAAAATGGGGATTAAGACTGTGAGCCCCATGTGGGACAACCTGATTACCTTGTATCTACCCCTGTGCTTATAACAGTACTTGGCAAATAGCAAGCGCTTAAAAATACCATAATAATTATTATTATTAATTATTATTAAGTGGCCAAACTCTCTGCTAAACTCGTGTTTGGGAGAAAAACAGAGCTGTCACATGAATAGTGGGAGAGTTAAATCAGATAATTTGTGAAAGGTAAAGGACTTTGAACTATGGGGAAAATGCAATATAAATGTAAGTCCTTGAATTTTCATCATTTTCCTTTTAACATAAGTGATTTTCCACATTACAGTTCTTTATCAATTAGACCTACATACCCCATTAATTCTGCAGTGATTTTATGTTGTGTTTTTCACATTCTTGCTCATATGGCAAGAAGCGTAGGCTGCTAGACGTATTTTGCCAGATTAACACATGGCATGATGATCATCTTACTGTCAATGGGCATTTTGAATGATGCTTTCAAAATTTCCTTTGATACCAAAGAAGCCAAATTATGCCTGTCTCAGTTACTGTTCTGTGCTTCATTGGTAGACAAATGATCGAAAACAGTACAGATGTTTGATACAATCTTTAACTATGTTTGCTTTGTAAGTGAAAGCTTAAATAAATTATGCATCCTTGAAATTCATCTTCTGATGGCATTTGGAGAACATTAAGAATAAATTAAAAATGAAAGGCTGAAGAGCTGTGAATTTTAGCTTCTAGCCAAGTCAGCCTTTTAAAGTGGAAAAGCTGTTTTTGAATATTTCTATAGGATGAACAGCTGGGCAGTTCAAGAAGTCTAAGAGGGAGTAGAAAGCAGTGTCTTATCAGGCATTTACTGGGGTAGCTTTCATCTCTTTGGCACTTGGTTCAGTGAGACTGCATACAGAAGACAGATTGGCATTTAGACTCCCAGTGGACCACATAATATTGCTCTTTATGCTGTCTTCAATGACTTCAATAAGAGAAGCTGCCAGTTTCTTTTTAAAATGGTTCAGTGGAAAATGGTATTTGAAGAATGAGCCAGAAAGTCCTTTTAAGAAGATTTTGGAAATAAAAAAAGGTTGTTACAATTTCCAATATGGAGATGTGGCAATGGTCAGTAATTTTCACAAAATTCATGTCTCATTTAAAAGCCAAGAAACAAGAATGGCAAAGTAGATTAATATTTCATAACCTGGAGGAGAAGAGATGGATCTGTTATAATACTACTGAAATTCAGTCTTAGCTGAGTTTCTATTTTCAGTTTTTGCTCCTTACGTTCGAGGATTGGAAGGAGTAACTTTAGTGATCAAATTTGACTATCAAGAAAGAGGGACATTTTAGTTTTTGTTAATATGTTGGCCTGGGGCGAGAACATAGAAAAGTCCACCTTGACCAGATACAAGCAAGCACTTCCCATGTGGATGAAGCTAATATTTTTGAAACCAAGTATTCCAGGTCATACTCAGGGCCTGTTTCAAGAAACCGTATGTAAAGATGCTTGTCACTTTGACTGAGTTTCTTACTTTGCAGCTCCTGCTTCCCTTGCTGAGACAAGCACAGAGAAAACAAAATCATAACGAATGCATAATCATTCATTATGATTTTGTTTTCTCTGAGCTTGATGTCTTCTACTGACTTAACAAATGCTCCGTGAATGACTGCAAATAAAACCAAAAAAATATCCTTTGGGTGGGGCATGCATGCACTATCAAATTCAGGGGTGTTGTAAATCATTGGAAATTAGAAGTACTCAATGTTAGTCAATCATTGGCCTAGTGGATAAAACGTGGGTTTGGGAGTCAGAAGGACCTGCATTCCAATCCCAATTCCACTGCTTGTCCGCTGTGTGACCTTGGGCAGATCAGTTAACTTCTTTATGTCTGTTCCCTCATCTGTAAAATAGGTTTAAGACTGTGAGCCCTATGTCATTTTATTTATTTATTTTGATATCTGCTTATTTGTTTTGATTTCTGTCTCCCCTCCTCTGTGAACTCATTGTATCGCAGTTAGTTGCAGAGAACTGTTCTAAGTTCTGGAAGTGCATGTTAAAGAACAGATACGCTTTTGACCTTCAACTGGATTTACCATTTACTAGCAGCTGAGTTTTCAGTCTTTTACAATCTTTTCTATGGTATGCTTTGTACAACAGTTATTGAAGTAATGTGAAGTAGTCAGTATGAAACTGAGGGAGAGTCTAGGGGAAGGCAGGGAAGATTTCAGGGGGCAGGGTGGGTTTCACCTCTAGATGAAACCTCCTCTTCATTTGCAGCATGCAGTACTCCTTCCCTCCCCAAAGTTGAAATGCTTGAATTCACACTGAAACTTAAATTTTCCCCTTGATTATTCTAACACTTAATCAGGCAAGTAAGTTGATATTTGCAGGAATATTTCATGAATAGGGTAAATTTATGGCTATAGCTAGTGCCTAGGATTGAGCTCTGCATTCTGAGTTGCTCAGTGAATTCTGTTAATGATGGTAGGGAGGACTATGTAGTGTTGTAAAAGGAAAGTATTTTCCTTCTTAAATGTAAGGTGCTTTTTTTCCCAATTTAATTAGTGAAGGTTTCTAAATAAGTTTAGGAATCACTTAGATTCACCAGGTTATGATATGACTTTTACTTACAGTTGAATGCTTGGAAATGC